>NW_027137842.1:812688-817395 GCF_000149305.1 Rhizopus delemar RA 99-880
GGGAGACAGTTGTTTCACAAAAACACCTGTCGTAGCCGTGTCTTTTGGTGAGTATTTAATATTTAGAAGATTATATTATAAAATATAGAAAATGCTTACATTAACACCTTATGATAGAAACTCTCTAACAGGAGATCTATTTACATGGCTAACCCTTCAGCGTTCGACGCCCGTTTCCCGTTCGCTGGCAAAATTCTGACTGTTGACTGGACGTCAGATGAAGAAGATGGGCCAGAGGACGCGAACGGTCGTACGTTCGTGGTCAAAAGGCCATCATTTAGGAGCAACGAAGTAAAATGTTGGTAACAAATTTCATTTTCTAATATACCTTAATCAATCTACAGGTGGTGCAATTCCACGAAGAGTTGCAAAAAAAAATACAAGGAATCCACGAAGAAAAAGGGGGCTCCGCCAACTATTAGAAGAATAATAGAAAACGTTGAGGTGGAGTTCCCTGACAAGCTCGATGATACTGATTTTCCTTCCTGGGCTTTTTCTTCTCCTGGTCTTGGTTTTCCAACCTCTGTTTCTGCCTCTTCTTCTTCCTTTGCTGCTGCCAATCCAATGCAGTAGGCATTTTCTTTCTTTTTTTTTTTTGTTTCTTATTTTGTTGTCTCTTCACAAATCGAATAAAAATTTTTAAAGAAAAAAAAAAGAAAAAACTATTGCATGGTTCTTTAGTAAAATATATAATAAAATAATAATAGTGTTTTAATGGCTTGGTATATTTGTTACATAAAAATTCGTCTTGGCAGAGCGAGAGTAAGAAGGTGATTATCAACATAAGGGCATACAGCAACAGGATTGAAAATTCTGTAGATTGGAAGTATATTGTTGCTTGAAACTGGATCAAATTGATTCTTCCACACTTGGATGCCAGTACCATCGAAGGTGGGAAAATGTTGAGTCACATGGCTGTACCAATTGACGAATGCAAAATAGTGAATGGAATTGTTGAATGAATGTGAGAAAAAAAATGATATTTGGCCAATTCGTAGTTGGTTGTTCATAATGGCTTGAATATACAGTAGCTTACAAAATTGTACAAGTGTTTTGCATTTTTTGCTTCCGTAGGATTTATCGATACCAAAACAATAAATAAACAGCAGCATGTTGTACATCATTCGAAAGTATAGCTTCTTGTCTTTCTTTGAGTACTATTCAGTCGGCGATAAAGTCATTGTGGATGGAGTTATGACCGCTTACAAATGCCGACTGCACTTGTACAATTTTGGAACCGATGTTTTAGAATAAAGTTTTTATTTAAATGTGTGCATTAAAAGTTGATCCAAAGACCCTTGTTCTCTATAATGCCAATACATCGTTGAGGCATAGTTTCAATATAATTTTGACATTCTTTTTTGATAATTTCATGCCAAGTCTCGAACGTACGAGTCCATAGTTCATCCATAGAGGCTGGAGGACAATCATACTGTTTAAGCAAGCGTTTTTTTAAGGTATTCCACATGTTTTCAATTGGATTTAAGTCTGGAGACTGTGGAGGACACTCCATTGTTGTAAAATCCTGTTTAGACAACCATTCAGATACGATTTTGGACTTATGTTTGGGATCGTTATCTTGCATAAATTCAAAATCAGTCATTCGCAGGCCATTTTCTTTACAATAGTCGGTCATAGACTTCACCAAATCATCTTGCAATACAGATAAATAGACGTTCTTGTCCATATTCTTGCCTACGTCGACAATATACCCAACCCCGTACCAGCTAATGCAGCTCCAAACCATAAGCGATCCTCCACCATGTTTTACGGTTTGCTTTACGTGCCTTCTTTTAAGCTTCTCATTTGGTTGCTTCCATGCATAAAGCTTACCTTCCGATCCAAAGCGATTTACTTTAGTCTCATCAGACCAAATCACGCGTTTCCAGTGTTCTATGGTCCAGTCAACGTGATTAAGAGCCCAGCCCAATCGCTTTCATCTGTTTGCTTCACTGAGCAATGGTTTTTGGGGCTTAACAAAAGAGGTTGAACCAGACCTACGCAGCGACCTTCGAAATTTTTGGGCTGATACAATCTTTTGAAAGTCATTTTCGAGTGTGTTCCTGGCTTCTACTGCATTCTTTTGACCTTTAACAGTTACTAATCGGACTAAATACTGATCATCGCTGCTGCTGAGCAACTTGGGGCGACCTGCTTTAATACTGTTTACGTCGTTTTTTATTGTTTTTCGAACGTTATGAACAGTTCCACGACTTGCTCCAGTTATTTTTACTGCTTTGATATAGAGTATCCATTTTTTAAGCAGCTGATGATACGATTACGAAGATCTTCACTGATAGGTTGCATATTGGACGTTGGTACGCTTTTATATAGCAGTTAGTTCCTATAGGTGTAAGAAAAATGACAGAAAAAGAAAGAAAAAGATACTTTGAGCATTGAAGAATAAAAAAAAAATCTTTTTTGGTGGTTTACGCGCTGTGGCGAGCAAGATTATGAGCTGATATTGAAATATTTGAAGCGGTTCCAAAATTGTACAAGTGCAGTCGGCATTTGTAAGCGGTCATAACTCCATCCACAATGACTTTATCGCCGACTGAATAGTACTCAAAGAAAGACAAGAAGCTATACTTTCGAATGATGTACAACATGCTGCTGTTTATTTATTGTTTTGGTATCGATAAATCCTACGGAAGCAAAAAATGCAAAACACTTGTACAATTTTGTAAGCTACTGTATGATGATGATGATGAATGATTGTCGGATTGTTGGTAACGTTGTCCAAGCAAGTTAATTTTTTTAAATGATTGTATATTTGTATTGATCGTATTGGGCATAGGTATTTCATAAGTATTCATATAGTAGTTTTGTAAGATTTCATAGTGTTCGATGCATAAAGTTTGTTGTTTGATGTTGATTTCTGAATGAAGGGCTTGTGGTGGCAGAGGCTCACTACCAGTAATTGTCAGGTTAAATAGACTTGGTCCATCTATGAATTGAGAGTAATCAAATGGCGTTAAACCACTCTCGTCATTCGTAACCTCGCCTATTTCCTTTATGAAGTTGATCAGTAGAAGCATGCCTTGATTGTTGGTGTTAATGAGGGTTGGTAATGAATGGATAAGGTCTTGTGTGTGGATAATTTGTGTAAGCATAGTAACATATGTGGTTTCAAAGCCTGTCTTGTAGTTGATGTTGATTTTTTTGACATCGCCATTCAAGCGTTCAAAGCCATAGAGCCAAAAGGCATAGGATGTGTTGTAGAACAGTAACTGATTGTAGTTGACATTAATAAATATAAGTCTTAATACAAGATCATAATTAAAATAAAATGAAATATAAGTTTATTTAAATAAGATCATACAATCAATTCCAATTAAACATATTCTAAAAGAATATGCATTGTATTCATGAGAGTTCTTTGATAAGAAGAAGTATCAACTAAAATAACCAAATCCAATCCAATGTCAGGAATATTGCTAATCTTTCACATAATTGAAATAACGCGTAAAATAACGTTATTCAAATCAGTGAGGAATTCCCAGAATAAAAGATAATCTATGACAGACATACAAAAGAACAAATGAAAAGTTTTCATAATCATAATTATAGATAACACTTGCTAAAGTACCTGAATATTAGAAGAACGATCACAATAGAAGATATCAAGCCACTCACTCAATAAGATATAAATACCTGCCTTCAATTAGAATAATTTTTACTTTAACTTAAACTGAAATAAAGATCAGTCTCAAAAAGTACCCAAACTGTTTCTTGATCTTTGTTTTTACCTTTTCCTTTATTATTTAAACCATTATACAACATTTTACTTTTTGAATTTTGCTCTTTATTTGAAATTTAAAATACGTATGTCTGAAAACACTCTCGGTGAAATTGCTGATGGTACTAGCAATCCTACTGATTCTCCATCTACTGTGAATCCTTCTGTCCAACTGGGTACTATGGCCAGTAAATATGCTCACTCTGATATTACTCCTATGGAAGAAGACACTCCTACTCCTGTAACGCCTAAACCTGAAGATGTAGCTCTTAAAAGCATTGGTATGATCAAGGATATGAAAAAACAAGCTTTGGTTCTGTTTGCTGCGTACATGAATTCAAACCAATCTAGTCCTGATAGTCCAGAAACATTGCAAGCTTTGTCGTTGTATAGAGAATTTGAACAGAAGATAGTGGCTGCACAAGAAGCCCATAAATCAATGATCTCTCTTTTTGATGATAAGCAAGACTCAAATGGCTCTGAAATTCTTGGTTCGGTGCGTTTAGTAGTCCCAAATGATTTACCTGTGTTACAATTACGTGGTGAGGCACTGTGGAAGAAAAAGTCAGACCCCTTTGATTCTGCTTATGACTTCTGCAATACGTTTGAAACGGTACTACATGCTCATGGTTTGTCACTTAATTCAAATTGGGAACGCTTATTACCTTTATGCATGAACCCAGAACAAGTCTCTTGGTCCCGTGAAGCCCTAATGAACAAGCGTTACACCTGGAAGGAAGTCCGTCCTATTGTTCTTGACCACTTTGATACTCCGTATCGAAAGTTTTTGCTAATGGTTGAAGTTGGCTCTATGCGTCAAGCTCCTTATGAAAGTAATAGGGAATATTCGAATCGGTTTCAAAAGATGAGAAGAGAAGCGGGTATGGAAGATGGAACCCAACTAGCTGTAACATACTTTGCATCACTTAAACCTTCTGTCAAAACCGTGGCTCAAGTGGCTATATCAT
>NW_027137842.1:821802-824240 GCF_000149305.1 Rhizopus delemar RA 99-880
AAAATGCTTTGTTGACTAATAATATACCTTCACTTCTGGGTTCAGGAATGCTGAAGAGTATTCAATGGTTTCCTCCTCGTGGTCATTAGTTTCATTTGCTCTTCTTGATTCTGTTTTTTTTTAACATTAGCACGGTTGTATTTCTGTTGGAAAATAAAAAAAAAAACCTCTGTTTCCAACTCTGTCGATAAGTACATGGCCTCTTACAGTTCTCTTTGCAAGCATTCTATATCCATTGGGGTGTTTGATGCATTCAGAACAGGTGCAAACAATTTTGGTAGCGTTGAAGTTGTTCATGTTGTTTATAGTTTTTAAATTTGGAAATAGCAAAAAAATAGGTAGAAAGAGAAAACGTGCCTGATAAAAAAAACATGTTAAATTTCAAAAAACAAAATCGGTGCTTAAAGTAACATTTTTTTTTCCCTGGTTTTGTTTCATGGACTATCACTAGATGCTCAAGGTACAAAAGATAAAAAAGAAAGCTCAAGTTCTGGTCAAATGTAAGTTTATAAAAAAAAAATAGCAACCAAGTCTAATGTCGGTTTCTTTTTTTCTTACATTAGGAATTCCTAATGGGACACATTCGGATGACGAACATGAACCTCATGAGCAAAGTTGTTCTTTCCAATACGATAAAACTATAAGAATAACAGACTTTATTGTTGCTTGTTACTGAAAAGTTATTTTTGGTAAAGAAAGTTGCCATTGCTCACATCTCTAATGGCTAATGGCTAATGGCAAATTACACCCATGTGCAAACATAAAGTAAGTAATGAACTAGTATAAGCTTAAAAAACATATATTCTTTTATATTATTTGTCATAAAAAATAATAAAGCAATCTATTTACTTGATAAACAAAAGTGTTTTGTATGTATTTGTTAATTATAACTGCCTTGTAACAAAATGTTAGCAGAGCTTCTTTATTTTTTATTCTTTTAGAATATACACGTATTCTTTTTTTATAATGTAAAAGTAGTTTGCATTTCTATGAAGTGTACTTGTTGTTAGATGATTGTTTTCATTTGAACAATGAACTTTTTATAGCTATACTCTTTTCTTTTCTTTTTTTTTAACTTCGTCTTTTTTTTTAACTTAGTCTTTTTTTTTAACTTAGTCTTTTTTTACCAGGTCATTTTTTTCCCAAACACGACTATTTTATTACGTTTTGTAACACGTTTGTAATGATCTAAGCTAAAAATCACAAACCACCTTCCTAATATGTATTCTTCTGAACAAAATAATCGCAAATTGCTTTTGATTTCCGCATTTTGCCTCAAAAATAAAAAAAAAGAAGACATCGGTCTTTCAACAGTAGAGAGGAACAGGTTTTCCAAAAAAAGATCATTTGTAAAAAAAAACAGATACTTTTTTAAAACGTGAATAACTTTATGAATGCTTACCCTACAAAAAAAACAAAAATATCGATAAATTTCTTTATTTTTTTCGCACCTAAATCTTTTTTCAAAATTCAAAAATGACCAATACAACGAAAGTTACATCTTTTCTCCAAAACCCATAAATATCTGTTAACCAAAAAATGTTCAATCTTGCGATATGCTTTATCCAATTGGAACGATTATTTGCAGTGTCATTTGGAAAAAAAGAGGCGGTCCTGACAAACATAGCACATATCACAATATGAAAGCCCGGCTAGCTCAATCGGTAGAGCGTGAGACTCTTAATCTCAAGGTTGGGGGTTCGACCCCCCCGTCGGGCTGAGAACAGTGAACTGTTATAAGATATTTACTTTTTTCCTCATTATGTCTTTTGTTTTCTGTTTTTGGTGTCGTGCTTGAACTTATGTTTTTACTCTTTAAAATAATAAATAAAGTTTTTAAGGTCCGTTTTATTGATATTCAAATTCTTCGAGTATTTATATTATTTTTCAAACAAGAGTTATATACAGTAATAATTATATTTTGTGAGTCATGTTGATAGTTCATTGTTATCTGCTTCGTGAGTCATCTTCAGTAACTTGCACAATAATCTTAATGAGGAATGAACTGTAACATTACCAAAAATATCAGCAAAAGGCATGACAATACCCCCTTTTCAAAGTGTTGATAGACCCTTAGCAACAAGACTCCAAAGTGAAAGTTTTTTTTTTTTTTTTTTTTTTTTTTTTTTTTTTTTTTTTTTTTTTTTAGTGTTGATTATTCAATTTCACACACCTCCTCCACTTACGACTTCGCCAACACCTATCGTTCCTTATTCCTCCGAACAACAACAACAACTCGACAAAGCAATTCAGGACCTCTTACTCAAATCAGCAATCGAACCAGTGACAACGGAAGAAGCGCGACAAATTCCAGGCTTTCACAGCTCGATTTTTGTCATTCCCAAAAAGAATGGCGAAATCAGACCAGTCTTCAATCTGAAGCGTCTCAACCAATACTTAGACCCACCTCATTTCAAAATGGAGACAATCAGGGAAGT